>NW_027493252.1:0-20777 GCF_021521415.1 Bidens hawaiensis
AACCTTAAGTGTAAGTGTATGCCTTATATGATTTATGTATGAATGAATGCTTGGCGATGCATGAATGATCTTCGGATATTGCATGTACCGTCAAGGGATATTTAAAGATATGATTGGTATATATATGATATATAAATGATGTATGTACATATGGAAGGTATGGTTAGAAAGGGAATAGACCTTAATAATATCCGCGAATGTAGGGAACGGACCCTAATAATATCCGTGAATGTAGGGAATGGACCCTAATAATATCCGCGAATGTAGGGAACGAACCCTAATAATATCCGCGAATGTAGGGAACGAACCCTAATAATATCCGCGAATGTAGGAACGACCCTAATGATATATGTATATGTGTATGTATAAAAAGGAAAGAATGAAAGTATGATAGTATGGATGTATGATGAAAGGTAAAGAATTATGTCTGTATAGGTACCTTCTGGTGCGTATATAAGAAAGTGTATGGATGTATTGTATGTTACTTGATTAATTAGAACTCACTCAGCGTAGCTGACTTTTAGTATGTACGCAGGTGAATAGGCTGTTGGGTTTCTATGGAATTTACAAACTTAGTTAACCGTTTAACTAGTTATAATTAATGCGGAAACGTGATAGACAAACTAACCATATGAACAACCTAGTTTATTCATTGCAAGATTACCAATAATCTATTTACTAGAAACCCGAAGCTAGGATCACATGATACGGGAACAACTAAACAATCAAAGCTATATAAATACTTACAATCTTAACCCTTTAAGAGTTTAGTAGATGGTTGAAGAAGATGATGATGATGCTACTAGACTTTCAAAGGAAAACCCTCAAACGGAATATACCCCGAGCCTCCAACACACACCGAGCTATGCTAGGAAGCTTGAACACGGAAAAACGAGACCCGAGCCCTTCCTTTTTCCTTTTGGCCGTAAACAAGAAAGAAAGAAAGGAAGAGTTGTATGTTTTTTGTTTACTTGAAAGTTATTAAAAAGGGTCTTCATCATCATCACACCCAAGAATGCATGGTTAGGTAGATATAAACACTTATACACTCAACCTCCATCTTTTGCATGTTAATGATTTTGACCAAGTTAGTGGGGTGTGGGGCCCACCCAAAACCGGCCCCAATATATAATTTTTTTTTTTTTTTTTTTTTTTTTATTTATTTTATACTTTATAAAATATATAAACACCCCATCTTTTATAAACCATTTTACAAAAGATCATATAGTTAAATAATCATTCCAATAATAATTATTTGAATAAATAAATTAACCAATTAATTTATTTAACACTTTCAAGTAAGTATTCAGAAACCCGATTTTCTGAATGTATTGTGTTCTGTATTTGTCTTATAGATCTTATCTTAACAAATACATAATTGGTATGTGTCTAACTCGTTATTGGGTATGACCCGACTTGGATCAAACACGGCTAGCCACATTAACCTAATTATGTGTCTCGGGCATACGGTATTCCAACAATCTCCCACTTGCACGTGACTCATAAGAAGTTAATGCTAATGGTGAATACCGCCTAACAACAGGTCACCACCCCTAGTGTGTTTGACTAAGTGCCATTCAATAACATCATCCCCTTCAAGTCCATACTTGATATGATATAGGTAAGTCTTATCATTACATCCCTTTGTTACTAGATGTCCTGTCAAATCGAAGAGACATAGATTGATCATTCTCTCATTGATTTAACTTAACAGGCCTTAGACATCTAAACTCTCAACACATAAGAGGAACAAATCCCATCTTGACTGCATACATCCTTGTTGACATCTCGTATGATATCTGAGCTCTTTCTTTTATGTCATCGTGTTACCGAAAAACAAAGAAGAGAGTCAAGTTATCAGACTTGATGAAAGGTCAGATCCAATATGCATCTCAGGTCAAAGGACACAATGATACTCGCCTTTACTCAAGGATTACTTATGATCAGTTGCACTAACTCCATGCAGTGATCCTCGAGAGCGGATCATGTCCAATATTTGTATCCCACAAATATCTATGAACCTTGGTGGCAAACCTATGCCTTATATTCATCACATGAATATCAACCAATCCAGGTTCATAATAGTCTTACCTTCATACTTGTTCCCACAAGCATGATCGACTACGGACGTTTAGAACAACATAAGTCATTCATGGATTAAACATGCAAAAATAGAACATAACTCATTTAATAATTAAAACTTAATTAATTTCATGAGATACCCATTACATTCGTTCTTAAACAAACACTAAACACGGATTAAATCCACTCACTAGAATACCGAAGTCCTAATGCACAAACATGACCCTCATGCTTTGGCCTATCGAGGAGCTTCGTGAGTGGGTCCGCAATATTTTGATCGGTATGAACTTTATGAATACATATTTTTCTCTTTTCAACTTCATCCCTTATGTAGTTGAATCTGCGCTCAATGTGCCTCGTTTTCTGATGAGCACGAGGCTCCTTGATCTGTGCAATAGCACCCTCATTGTCACAGAATATCTCTAGGGGCTCCTGAATGGAAGAGATAATCCCTAGATCCATGATGAACTTTTTCATCCATGCAGCCTCTTGGGCTGCCATTGAAGCGGCGATGTACTCAGATTCTGTAGTGGATAACGCGACAACATCCTGCTTCGAACTCTTCCAAGAGACAGCGCCTCCATTTAAGATGAAAACATATCCCGACTGTGACCGAGAATCATCTCGGTCAGTTTGGAAACTCGCATCCACGTAACCCTTTACGACGAGTTCCTCCTCACCAGACCCATATATTAAAAACATATCCTTAGTCCTTCTAAGGTATTTTAATATATTCTTGACAGCCATCCAATGACTGTCACCTGGGTTGTGCTGGTATCTACTTGTTATGCTTAAAGCATACGAGACATCCGGTCTAGTGCACATCATTGCATACATAATAGATCCTATTGCCGAAGCATAAGGAACATGCTTCATCCTATCCTGCTCTTCCTTAGAGCTAGGACTTTGGGATGAGCTTAATACAGTTCCTCTAGGAATAGGCACCAAACCTTTCTTAGAGTTTTCCATCCTAAACCTCTTTAGGATTTTATCAATGTACGCACTTTGATTGAGTCCGATCAATTTCCTTTGTCTATCCCTATAGACTTTTATTCCCAAGATATATGTCGCTTCTCCAAGATCCTTAATTGAGAAACGACTACTTAACCACGTTTTAACGTTTTCCATACTTGGTATATCATTTCCAAATAAAAGTATATCATCGACATACAAAATAAGGAAAATGATTATACTCCCACTAGCCCATTTATACACACATGCCTCATCACCGTTTTGGACGAAACCAAACGCTTTGATTTCTTCATTAAAACGATGATTCCACATCCGTGATGCTTGTTTCAATCCGTAGATTGATTTCCTTAACTTACAAACTTTATCAGGATTAGATGGATCGACAAAACCTTCAGGCTGAACCATATGGACATCTTCCTCAAGATATCCATTTAGAAAAGCGGTCTTGACATCCATTTGCCATATCTCATAATCAAAATGAGCTGCAATGGCAAACAATATCCTGATCGACTTAAGCATCGCGACTGGCGAGAAGGTTTCATCATAATCAATCCCTTGAGTTTGCGTGAAACCTTTTGCGACAAGTCGAGCTTTGTAAGTATCTAAATTTCCATGCATATCGGTCTTCTTTTTGAAGACCCACTTACATCCAACCAGTTTGGAGTTAAGTGGACGATCAACCAATTCCCAAACTTGGTTATCGTGCATGGATTGCATCTCGGCGCTCATGGCTTCAAGCCATTTGTCACAATCAGGTTGTGACATAGCATCTTTGTAGGAGATCGGTTCATCCGAATCAATCAAGTAGCAATCATCCACAAGAAATCCATATCTCTTGGGAGGTTGACTAACCCTACTAGATCTGCGAGCAACGTGCGTATGATCAACCATTTGATCATCTTCAACATCCTCGTGTTGAAAGCTAGTATCGACCAACTGTGTATCATCCAGTGATTCTTGAACCTCTTCAAGTTCCACTCTCTTTTCACTAGGTCCTTCCATAAGGAACCTAGTTTCTAAGAAGTATCCTTTGCGTGAAACAAACACTCTTTGTTCACTAGGATCATAGAATATATATCCTATATCATCCTTTGGGTATCCTATGAAGACACACCTGATGGATCGAGCCTCAAGCTTATTTGGGGTGTCACGTTTAACATAAACTATGCATCCCCATATCCTTAAATATGAAAAGGATGGAACCTTTCCATGCCACACTTCATAGGGTATTCGATCCACCTTTTTGGTCGGGGCCATATTCAAAATACGAGCCGCTGTGAGTAGCGCATATCCCCAAAATGATGGCGGTAGTGAGCTTCGTGCCATCATTGATCGAACCATGTCCAACAGTGTTCGATTCCTCCTCTCGGATACTCCGTTATGTGGAGGAGTTCCAGGAGGAGTGAGCTGTGAAATAATTCCACAATCTCTAAGATGACTTTGAAAGGTATCACTTAGGTATTCGCCTCCTCTATCGGAGCGGAGTACCTTGATTGTTCGGTTGAGCTGATTTTGCACTTCATTTTGAAATTCTTTGAACATTTCAAAGGCTTCATGTTTGTGTTTCATTAGATAAACATACCCATATCGACTAAAATCGTCGGTAAAGGTAATGAAGTACCTTTCACTATTCCTACTAGTTGGCTTGAAAGGTCCGCATACATCCGTATGTATGATACCTAACAAATCCTTAGCCCTTTCATTTGTACCTTTGAAAGGCTCTTTGGTCATCTTGCCTTGAATACAAGATTCACACTCATCAAACGAACCTAACTCGTTTGTTTTCAAAAGACCATTCTTTTGGAGAGTGTTTATACGATTCTTGTTTATGTGTCCAAGGCGACAATGCCAAATGTAGGAATCACTCAAACCCTTTTTGAGTCTTTTAGTAGAAGTTTGATATAATGAGCTATTTGAGGTATTATCATGAACCAATTCATAAATACCGTTGTTTGGTACAGCTTTAAAATAAAAGATACCATTAGATGACACATGCATTTCCGATCCTACAAATTTAAAGTCAAAGTTACATTGTCTAAGAAGGTGCACAGAAATAATGTTCCTAGTCAAACTAGGAGCATACAAAACATTTTTTAAAACAACTTCCAAACCACTTGGAAGTGATAAAGTGAAGTCTCCTCTAGCGACCACGTGTACTCTTGCACCGTTGCCCATGAAAAGATTCACTTCGCCCTTCTTCAAGTCTTCATTCCTTTTGAACCCCTGCAACCAATTGCAAATATGAGTTCCACATCCGGTATCCAATACCCATGTGTTAGAAGAAATAAGATTTAGCTCAACATTAATCATAAAGACATTACCCGAGGTATGCGCCGCATTCCTCTTGTCTTTTAGCTCTTTTAGGTAGACCGGGCAATTGCGTTTCCAGTGTCCGGTCTCCCCACAACCAAAACAAGGATCATCCTTATGACCCCTTGGTTCCACAACCTTTTGTTTCTTTGCCATAACCGGTGATTTGCCCTTACCCTTAAGATGCATAGGGGGACCCTTCCTTTTAGCTACCTTAGCCTTAAGATTGGGTTGAGATCGATTCTTGGATCTACCTTCATTGATTGCAAACACGGGTAAAACCCTTTTGCCCATGCTCGCCTCGGCTGTTTTAAGCATTGAGTGAAGTTCTCCAATGGTTTTGTCCCACCCGTTCATGTTATAATTTAACACGAAAGTGTCGAACCTTTTCGACAAAGAGTTAAGGATCAAATCCGTTGCTAACTCATTTGAGATGGGACAATTGAGCTTAGTGAGCCGATCAATATAACTTTTCATCTTAAGTACATAAGATGAAACTGGTTGACTATCATCCATTCTACATGCATGTAAGGCTCGAACCGTTTCGAACCTTTCCACTCTCGATTGCTTAAGGAACATTTCCTTAAGTTGAGTAATCATGTCGTACGCATTATGGTTTTCGAAATCCTTTTGGATTTCGGGAACCATAGTCGCCAACATGAGGCATGATACTTGAATGGAATCTTCCGTGAGTTTGACCCAATTCATGTATTCGACCTCAGTTCCCTCTTCCGGTTCTTCGGGGATAGGTGTTTCCAAAACATGATATAATTTTTCTTGTTTTAGAACAATCCTTAAATTTCGGAACCAATCCGAAAAGTTATTGTGGTTAAGACGGTCTTTAGCGAGAATAGATCGGAGAGATACGTTTTGGACGTTAGGGATAATGTTGTCGTCGACGTGTGTGGCCATCTGCAGAATTTTAAATAAGTTCATTTTAGTGTTTTAACCTTTTAATTATTAATACCCTTTTATATATACCAAATATAATTAATAATTAAAATCTAGAATCCAACGATAAACCCGACTCCGGTTAGGTGACCTTTTTCCCTTTGTCGGTTTATCAAGGTAGTTATTCATAACAATTGCAAACCCTTTTGCAACTTCTAGAATTTATGGGACCGGTTCGAAATCATATTTCGTGTTGGCATGTTTTATCCCATCAACACCCATTAGACCCCATGCTTGGGTGACCCTCTTCACATGGTTCTAATTTAAGTTGTCCTACTTGTATCAACTTGTAATATTAACATACAAATGGTTAGGTGACCTTTTTCCCATTTATATGCCAATATTACCTTAACATGTTAATTTACTCTATGCGGTTAGGTGACCTTTTTCCCACTAAGAGCTTACTAATATGTTAAGTGTTATACAAAAGGATGGTGTTTAACTTATTATCCTTAATTTTAAAGGGATTTTTAGTTTTAATAATTCTAGATATAAAACTTTAAATCATGTTCTAACATGCATTTAGAAACATGATTTTGAAACCATTTTCAAAACTAATTTATAATAAAACCATTTTTATTATGGGCGTGAGACGGCTAGTTAATAATTCCATTTTATTAAACTACGTGTCACGTAATTACCGATAATTATTAGAACCCGTTTTATGCTTTGTTAATTAATTCTATGTGACGGAGTTGATATCCTAATATCTAACAACCACACAATCAAACAATCAATCAACAAGCATACACACAATATATACTAGACACGAGCCACTAAGTTAGACCACACTTGTTAGCCGAAACAAGTGTGTGTCTTAGGTCCAATCCTAAGGGACACATGACACATGGATGTTGTAGCTCCCACTCGATCCCGCATCCAAATGCTTCGAGCATCTTCTTCAACCTTGTTGTGATCCATTGGGCTTGAACTTGGGCCTTAGCTTCCATAAGCTTCCACTTGGGCTCAATTGGTGGGCTTAGGTCCTTTTGGGCTTGAATCCCTTAATGGGCTTGTGAAACCCATTATGACCATACCCGGCCCAATTAGGCCCAAACTTCCAACTTTGCAATCTTCTTAAATTTTACAAAATTAAATGTCCTAATACATTTTTTCTATAAAATAAAGATATTACAAATTACCTATTTATTACATACCCATATGAATAAATAATTACAAAATAGCCCCTAATAAATTATTACAAACCGATACTTTGAATAATAAATTACAATCACAACATCAACCACAAACAAAACATCCATTTGGTCTACGGCTCGGTCTAGTACTAACAAACATAACCCGATATGTCATAGGAACCCGTTCCAAAAACCCCTTTGCTTTATCGGGCCTAGCCCAACCCATTTGGGCTTGACCCAATAACAAGATTATGGGCCTCGGCCCAATTAAAAACTGCATGGGCTCGGCCCAAATAAAACTATATGGGCTCGGCCCAATAATAACCATGGGCTCGGTCCATTTAAAACTTTATGGGCTCGGCCCAATAAAATTTTATGGGCTCGGCCCAAATAACCAAAATGGGCTTCGGCCCAAATTCACCCGAATTGGGCTTCGGCCCATTTGCCCGGTTTTTTTTTTTTTTTTTTTTTTTTTTTTGAACAAAGCCAAAAACAATAACAAGATTAAATACAAAAATATCATGCATGTTAATTTTTGTATAAAATCTTTCAAGGGGAAAATAAAAAAACCGAGAACCCGAAGCTTAGTTTCCCGTATCCCGGCTCTTGATGCCATTTGTTGGGTTTCTATGGAATTTACAAACTTAGTTAACCGTTTAACTAGTTATAATTAATGCGGAAACGTGATAGACAAACTAACCATATGAACAACCTAGTTTATTCATTGCAAGATTACCAATAATCTATTTACTAGAAACCCGAAGCTAGGATCACATGATACGGGAACAACTAAACAATCAAAGCTATATAAATACTTACAATCTTAACCCTTTAAGAGTTTAGTAGATGGTTGAAGAAGATGATGATGATGCTACTAGACTTTCAAAGGAAAACCCTCAAACGGAATATACCCCGAGCCTCCAACACACACCGAGCTATGCTAGGAAGCTTGAACACGGAAAAACGAGACCCGAGCCCTTCCTTTTTCCTTTTGGCCGTAAACAAGAAAGAAAGAAAGGAAGAGTTGTATGTTTTTTGTTTACTTGAAAGTTATTAAAAAGGGTCTTCATCATCATCACACCCAAGAATGCATGGTTAGGTAGATATAAACACTTATACACTCAACCTCCATCTTTTGCATGTTAATGATTTTGACCAAGTTAGTGGGGTGTGGGGCCCACCCAAAACCGGCCCCAATATATAATTTTTTTTTTTTTTTTTTTTTTTTTTATTTATTTTATACTTTATAAAATATATAAACACCCCATCTTTTATAAACCATTTTACAAAAGATCATATAGTTAAATAATCATTCCAATAATAATTATTTGAATAAATAAATTAACCAATTAATTTATTTAACACTTTCAAGTAAGTATTCAGAAACCCGATTTTCTGAATGTATTGTGTTCTGTATTTGTCTTATAGATCTTATCTTAACAAATACATAATTGGTATGTGTCTAACTCGTTATTGGGTATGACCCGACTTGGATCAAACACGGCTAGCCACATTAACCTAATTATGTGTCTCGGGCATACGGTATTCCAACATAGGCTAAGGCAGCTGGCTTGAACGAAGACACGTGGCATTAGACTGAAGATACTGGCATCTTGAGAAGAATATTATAATGTCATGTTTGACTATGTTTTATTTAAAAAGACCAGTTTGAATGATGTTAAGACAAGTTTTAAAAAGTAATGTAATGAATGATCTATTCCGCGAAAGTTTTACTTAACTCTGATGTTTAGAAATGTGTTTATGAGTAAATCAACGTCCAAAGTAGGGCACCGGTAACGGGGCCTTACATCTAGTTGATGTGTTATTTAGAATAATTTCTCGATTGTGTGTTATATGCCTCATATGAGTGATTGCTAAATGTTTATTGCTTTTGTTAGTCAGCCTCATCCTCATCCTCATCCTCAATAAGTATGAGCATATGCTCCTCCTTGTAATTTGGTATTTTTACATATTAGAAAGGAACCTCATTTATTTATGATTTATATACCGTAAGTGTTATTATTTATGGTTTCACATAAGAATTGTGGATTTTGCCTCATATTATATATACAAAAATCATGGAATTGTTCACCAACATTCGTGTTGACAAAATATATTTTATGCAACGTTACAGGTTTTAATTATCAGTTAATGAAGATTTGAAGACGTTATTTTTATTTTGGACCGTTAGGTTATTAGTTAAATGAAACTATTTATTATCTTGAACTTTTTTTTATTTGTAATGAATAAGTTGTGTTATATTTGATGATTGAATGAAATGAATGAGTTGATTAAATATTCACTTTAATAGTGTCATTGTGTTCTTGAGCAATCCGCCCTGCTCCGACATGTTCCGCCGCCTTTGGTCAGGGTGTGACATTATTGTTAGTTATAAACCCTTGAACGAAAACCCTCATCTAATTTCAATAGATTTGGGAGATTTCATGTTCAGTCGGATCAAATTCAAGTTAGGGTTTATGTTATGATCTAATTCTGGCCTTTTCAATTACACCATGAATTGGCATGAATAAGTTTTTGTTCATAATGTTTTATGTTTGTATTTGTGTTTTGGTCATGTTGGACCCAAAATTGACCTCATCTCATCGTTCGGGTCGTTCTCGAACCAAACACTCGCTTAAAACGAACTTCTGTTTTTCGCTTAAAAAAACAGATTTAATTAATTATTCTATCTGATTATCATTATTCTTATTTATGGTTTTGACCTCATGTTAGGGATTTTTCGTTGAGTTCGGTTGTCAGCTCGCTTAACTTATAATTCAAGTTGTTCAGTATGTAGCTCTCCACTATCCTACTTTCAAGGTGAGTAATTCACGCCTCTTTTTCATCTTTTACTTTTTGGGTAACATGCATACCATACACATCAAGTTATTTATATACATCTATATCTTAGCAACAACAATTCGATATTATGTGTTTATCGATTTATTGCTTATCGATAACATGTTATATGATTATGTATTTATTTTTTATTGTTTGGCGGTTAGGTCACCTCATCCTCATCTAGTATGCATACATTACCCCGGTAAGCTAGCTTGTGATAGACCAAAATGCCCGCTCTATTTTATTTGTTAATTGTTATATATCATTAATGTTGTAATTGTTCATATTCACATACGAATTGTTTTGTTTTACAATATAAACGTATATATCAACTTGTTCATATTCACATTCAAGTTTGCTAGTTGAGAAATTGGATGTTTGAGAAGACATTTAGTTTGGCTATAAGATTATTAAATATAAAGCTATTTTGTATGATTGATTGTTTTTTATTGTATTGCGATGTACTTCGATTTACGAAATAAATTAGTTACTATGCAATTAGTCATGCTCGGCATATTCTTCATAGGTTGAGATGTGACAATATTAGTCACATGTGTGAAAAAAATGTTGCGACCCATTTGTGACAAAAACTTAAAAAATGTTATTCTTATAGTTATTATCATTATAAGAATCTAAGATATCCATGTTATGAAATAGTTTCACTATGCACGGCTTACGTGACACCTGCCGCCCCTTGAATATTGTCATAACACGGTGAGCATTCCCGCAAGCTTCTCTGTCTCTATCTCTTTAATTCCACTTAAAAACAATATATTTTTTTCTCTCATATACAATTAAATAATATTTATTACATATTTATCATTATTTATTCTCTCTTCTCTACTCACAATCACTTTCAAATATACTAAAAAATAAATAGAGAATAAATGGTATTCCTTTAAATTTAATCATCTGTTTATAATTTTATCTCTCCTTCATTCATAATCAGTTACAACCCTCCAGAAAATTTTAGATATTCTTTTACACAATTATAGATGAGATGCTAAGAATGCTTTAAGCATCTACTATATACATTTACTAATATTTTCACCGTGTAGAAGTTTTTCTAGAGTTTAAAGTTATTTTTTATATTTTTTAGAATCTGACTAGATATTACATTTAATCATTGGGTTGATGCCTCATCAAGCCTGGCCGAATGTTGATAATTTGCAACTTGCATACATCAAAGTAAACGTTGACGATGCAATTAAAAGTCAATGTAATACATTGACTACATATATTAGCAGCCAATTACATTTTTGTAATACCATACCACGAAGCTGTCAAGGAATAATACCACTTGCCATTTAGCAGCAAGTACCACCACATCATATAGATACACGAATAAAAAAAAGATTTTATTTTGTAACAATCATTAAAATACAAGTTTGACCGAGTTACTTTTACAAAACAGACATTGATTTGTAAAACGTGTAAAATCTTAGTTTTCTTAAATTTTAGTTACTTTTACATGCTAAAAAAATACGGCATGAAAGGGTCGGAAAGGATAAAAAAATACAGAATTTTAGTTAAATCAATGTCTATTTTAGTTACTTCCATTGCATGTGATAAATTTCAGTTTTCTTCCATTACATGAAAGGGTCGTAAAGGAGAACGACTAAAATTGCTAAAAAATATGACGCAAGTCAGATAATATATCTGGATGATGGCTACATAAGATGTTAAAGTCATAATCACATAAATATATGGTTATAAAAAATTTATGCCCAAAAAATTGTCTATACAGCCTGTATAAGCCTATATGAGGCACTTCAAACAATCACTGACAAACATCCGACACAAACTGACACGATTCAGGTGTTATACGACCGTATAGCCCTATACGAGCCGTATTAGAAAAAAAGGTGTGTAATGATCTCTAGTGGTGTGGGAGGATCCTAAGCCTTTAAAGTATATCAAACGAGAAAAGAAATTTAACAGTGTACGCCAAATGGATAGGGCACGGAACAACACCGCAAAAAGGGTGTGGACTGTGGAGGGGTGAAGAAAGAGTAGTGTGAGGCTGATAGTGTGCGTGATGGCGGAGGTAAGTGTTTTTTGTTTTTGTTCTTTTTTTCTAATTAATTTTACTCTACAAATAAACAAAAATAATGATGATGACGTGCCATAACTACATTAAATCCTAATTTCTAAGGCCAAGGGTAGTGGGGTTTGATCCACCCCAAGTGATCCAATATATTTATGACACGTAGGCACTGACATGGCACATGATCAAGCCCTAGAGGGTGTAGTGGTCCAGGTGATCCGGGGCTTGATTGATTTTTTTTTGTTAAACACAAAAATATAAATTGAATTATTTCATTAAAACATAAATTAAAAGGAAAATAAAAACATAAATTTAAAATGCAACAAAAAAATACATAAATATAGTGTTTTTATTTTTTTGTCGTCAATTCCTACCGAATACGATCTTTTTCTTCCCCCATTATCGCTTGGTAGAATGGCGGTACGTGGTAAAGTCTTTGGCTAGAAAAGCCAAACTCTTGAACCGGTTTTTTGTATGCCGAGCTTCACCAATCGAGAGGAGCCCACTTGACAATTCCTTAATTTCCTTTTTATAGTCTTCATAACAACATTTTTTTCCCACGATCCCTACCTGGAGGGCGGTTACAACCTTGGTCTTTCAAATGACCTTCGGACAAGTTTAGGTCGAAGTCAAATTGATTCTCCATCTCACTCTAAGAGACGTATGTGCCGGACGTACTAGTTTTCGTACGTTTTGCCCATTCGGCAAAGTCCTCCGCACATAGTTGCATCCATTTAGAGCACTTCCTTGACAACTCTTACAAGTAGCCCTCGTCAAACGTCTTCACCATCCCATACCTCCTAAACACCTCTTGTTTCCATTCATCACAAGTGAATTTGTAAGCCGAGAGATCATCGGACCCACTCGACCGCATTCGGTTAGCAATTCGGTTATGTAGGTTTGTAAACAATCAAACAAATTCACGAGTATCAGCCCACCGACCAGATATCATATTTTCGGTACGAGCCCTACTCCTCACTTGCTTATAAAAACATTCCCGAACCTTGGCCTAAAAAACTCGATGTCTTTGAAAGTCGGCTACAAAAATAAATAACAAAAAATGTAATAATTGCACACAAAACTAAAAAGATATATTAAAAAATAAAATTTGCAACTTACAGTAAAATCCAAAATATGATCGAGACACTCTTTCTCTTATAGCGCTCTTTCCTTCCATTCGAGCTAATTTACCCGTGTTCCCATCTTGGGATATTTCAATCCAAGCATTTGTCAACGCGAGTTTCTCTTCTTTAGACCACGGAGTAGCCTTTCGCTTAACTGGTGTCGATGAACCATCCGCCTCTCCGGTTTTCTTCCCCTTTTTGTGAGATCGTTTTGCGGGTTTAACCGACTCCGGTTGTGTTTTCGGGACCGAATATTCGGATTGGGACATATAGGAGTTGATAAAAGCTTGAAACGATTCGTCGTCCAAGTAGTTCAATCCTTCGGGAAATTGAGGGTCGTTGATGTTGATATTACCGAAACTCGAGCCCGACATGGTTATAAATTTGAGAAATTTAGAGAGGTTTTTTTAATTAGTAGAGAGAAAAGGAGTGAGATTGGTGTATTATTTTTATAAAATGGGGTTATTATTTATAGTGGAAGTGGTAGGGTTTGTAAATTAATTTTTTTTTAAATATTCTTCCCCTCCAACGGCTCTTTGAGCCTCCCCACATCCCCAACGGCTCTTTGGAGCCCCGTGGACCGGCTCGCCCCGGCCGTCCGCGCCCCCGTTCACGCAAATGTGGTAGTGGTGTGCGCGGCTGTGACGTCATCCACGCCCCACTGCCCTCAGCCTAGTCTCTATTCTCCTTAATTCATGCTATCTATGGGTCATATGTTGAAACCATTTTGACAATTGGGTTATAAAATAGTCAATTACCATTCTAATATTCTAATATTTCATTTCATTCATACTAGCTTTCAATGGGTCACGGGTCAAAACAATTTTGATAATTGGGTTATAAGATAGTCACAAAATTAAAAGTAAAATATTGATTAAAGATCAAACAAATAGAAATATAAAAAACAAGTAGGATATAGCAAAGAACAATCTTTTTCTAAGGCTGTTTCGTTCCTTCCATGTCCACTTTTTTCTCATTAACATTATATGTTGCATTATTTAGGGTAACAAAAGACATGTTCTAAATTTGTTAATATTAGATGACGATTTAAATACTTGTGATAAATCAACAAATATTGTATATAAAGAGATTTTATTAGATTTATAAATTTAAAATTCCAGACTTTTTATTGTTTCTTTTTTACCTTTGTTCATTTATTTCAAATAGCAAACATTATTTTTTACCATTTAACAAATCTCGTGTAATATACGAGTTTAAAAGCTAGTTACTAAATATACAAATCAAGAAACTTCAAACCAATCTTATTTGTGTTAGTTTGTTTATATGTTTTTATAACTCGTACTTTTTAAATTTTACGGTTGCGATAAAATCAGGGCGTCCAGTATGACTAACGACTATATTGAAGTAATATATCGTAGAACTGTGGTGTTACTAGAAGTAGGTACATGGAGGAAGCCATGTATAAGCTGTTCTCAGTTAGTACATTAACTGTTTAAATATGCAGTCACCACTCACCAACCTTTGTACGCTTAATTGATTTCGAATATTGCATTATTTTTTAACAAGTCAAGAAACTATATTTTTCAAACCAAAAAAAAAAAAGGAAATAAACTATATATTGTACTTTTTTTTTTGATTAAATTTTTTTTTTTCCATTTTATTATAATTTACTATAAAACGATTACAATAGAGTGGCAGGCAAACGGGCAACAAGCTGCGCCGCAACACCCTTTTGAATAGCAAAGCCAATCCTGCTAAAAACGAAGTTTTGGGACCTAGAAGCTGAAGAGGTTCCGTGTACGACGCGCTGAACCCTACTAAAAAATTTCACAGCCTCTGAGGCCAGGAAACCAAGTGTATCAAAGACAAATGATACTTTGTTAATCCATCTTCTTATAAATACAGCTTTCAAGTTAAAAATTACGTGTAAGGGCAATGATATGAAAAGAGTAGGGTTTGTTTTATATACATTTTTTTTGTTGGTTTGTATTTTAATCAAAATCATCCAACTTTTTTTCATTCATTTGAGACTTGTTTACCAGATAAGCAAAGTTTATTTATTTATTTATTTTTAAATAAATAAGATTCTTTTATTAAAATGACTAAAATACGATAATTTATAACAATAAAACTAAAAAAAAATGTGTGAACCAGAAACTACCATCCTTTGGTACTTGATAACTATTAAAACCTAGCATCTTTTATTAATCTTATTCGAAAGGTACCTTATGACTTTCAAAAACAAGTTGAAACAATTAGACGTGCCTTCACACGGTTTCACGGTGATCAATCAAAAGTATAATATTGTATTCGACAATACGCTCAAAAGTCTTCTCATTTAAAAGTCAATCAATGAGATGGACAATGCATATAAATAAACCTCACAAAATAAGGTTTCACTCTATTATGTCTTCTATGATCACCATGGCCGCTAGACCTTTCAAGCTGCTGCCTATTCTTCTCTTGGCTCTATTTACACTTTCCGTTTCTGGCAGTGGTAAGCAACTTATAATAATATTATGATTACATTTTCAATGGTGGTCTATGTTATCAATCTATTATATATGTAACATTTTAACTAGAAAGAATTGAAGTAGGTATGTAATATTTTGTATACACTATCTCTATAATTACACTAAAAAGCACTATATTTTTTTTTTCTGTTTAATTAAATAATATTTTTTATACCTTTATCATTACAGTTTTCTCTCTCTTCTACTCACAATCAATCCAACCAATATTAAAAAATAAATAGGGGCAAACAATGTTTCCTCAAATTTACAAAAAATCACTGCATTTCTCTCCACACCCTATAATTTACACTCACAACCTCACAATATAATTTGCAAACTCCCCTCACATAATTTTAGGGGATGGGATGAGAATGCTCTAATAGAATGGGTTCTGTTTATGTTTGTGTTTTACCATTAAACTAGATAATGTGATTTTCTGTATGGCCATGATGGTGTTTGTGAGCATAAGCTGCGGGGAATTGGAGCTCAAGACTGACTCAAACCTCATCGAGTGGACTCCAGACGATACTCTAGTTTCAAATGGTGTTGCGCGGGTGGTTCAATCTAGCAACAAAATATCTCCGATTATGGACACCCTCAGGGTTTTCACAACTAGGAAAAAGAACTGTTAGTCCACCCCGGTTACACAGGGCGAAAAAGTCCTGGTTCGTGCGAGTTTCAACTATGGAAACTATGACCGTTTGTCAAGTCCTCCCACTTTCGATCTACACTTTGATGGAAACTTATGGGCCAACGTTAAGACTTCACTTACGGGGATGACACGGTACAAAGTAATTTATGTTGCAAAAGGAGAAGCGGTTAGTGTGTGTGTAGCTCCAACCAAACCCAACCAGTTCCTGTTTATGACGGCTCTTGAAATTCGAAGCGTCGACTCAGATGTTTATAGCGATGTAGATGAGGGTCGAGCTTTGTTCACAATCATGAGGAATGCTTATGGTGCTAGTCAATCCCTAAGGTGTTTATGTCTAAATTCTCTCTTTTTTTTCTTTAAGTTTGCATGTTGCACCACCAAACATGTGATAACTTTCTATCATACCTTTTGAAAGTCATCTTAATTGATCTCGTTGGTTAGTAAAGTATTAGTCGGTTCCCTGAGTCTTCCAGGGTTCCGAGGGTTACCTGTATTTTTTCTTCTTTATAAGCAATTAACGTTTCAAATTATCAACTTATCATATTTGACAAATGTATTTCAGATTTCCATCGGATCCTTATGACCGAATATGGGTACCCACCTCTGCCGGGACAAGTAAGGTCACAAGCGAAGCACTTATTATCGACCCGACTGGACCAAATAACCCCCCGATGGAGATTTTACAAAACGCGGTCACAGTTGAAACAACGTCTGATCCTTTAATATTGTTCAACATTTCCCCTTCGAATGACCTCTACTACGTAACCATGTACTTTTCAGAAGTTACTGATCTTGGTTCTACTCAAACCAGATCGTTTAGCATCTATGAGACGACAACCGCAGGAAGTAGTCCTTTACAGCTCCCAATTTCTCCACCTTACGGTGATGTGCTTGTACGGGACCTTAATAACTATAAAGTTGACTCTTTCACCAACATTTCTTTAGTTGCTAGTACCAATTCTGATAACCCCACCTATCATAAATGCCGCTGAGGCGTTCAAAATTAGCGAAGTTTTAACTGATGGTACCAATAGCAATGATGGTAAGCAATTACTAGTACTTTCGAATTCCTTCTTCAATGATTTTATTAAGATTGCGTTTTTACATAAGTTGTTTTAATGACTTCTAATGATAAAACAGTGGAAGCTTTAACTTTGTTACAAACAACATTCGACGTGTTAGGAGGTTGGAGTGGCGACCCGTTCCTTCCAGCACCATACTCGTGGGACTGGCTCAACTGCAGCAACGACGCTATGCCTCGCGTTACCTCATTGTAAATTATCTAAACTGTTATGGTTTTGTAGGATAATATTAGTTTGGTAACATCATATTAATATAAAATTATAAATAACTAGAAACAAGTTTTTGAAGTATTCTACTAAATTTATTATGACTTTCTTGTTCTTTTCATAATATTAGAACACTTTATAATAGTTGAGTTGACTTTAGAGTTTAGAGAAATAAAACAGTTTAAGTCTTCTTAATAGGTGATGCAGGAGCATCGAGAATCTTTTTATTTATTAGTTTATCTTTTATTGTTTTACGTTTATCTCGTTTCCATGTTTATCTTATTTTCTTTTAGTATAAATAGGGTGCTAGGGTTTCTTTGTTATTCAGTTTTGGTTGAATATTAAATAAAAGAACATTGTTCTTGGAACCTTTGGTTCTGTTTATCGTCTTTTGATTAATCATGAGTCTCTCGAGCCATTGATCGCTTCCGAAACTGCATCAATAGTACACATTGAAAACATTTTACTATTTGGTTAAATAAATTTCTCTTTTCCATACTTGTGACATGTGATGCCCTATATATATTTTCATCATATACAGGTTTCTTGATAGTTTTGATCTTTCGGGTGAATTTCCGGATATTAGCTCCATGGATGCTCTTGAGATCATGTCAGTCAAACAACTGAACTTCATCAACTTGAAAAACTCATCAATTACATTTTCTTATTTTATTTGTTTTTTTTTCAGTGATTTGAGCAATAACACCTTCACCGGAACGATTCCTGGTTTCCTTGGCTCCATGCCTAAACTCCAGCAACTGTAAGTGTAGTTAATTATCACTCTTTGTGACTAAACAAGTTTGTGGGGATATATCAACCCAAACACGACCAATTTTCTATTATTTACATGTGTCTACAAAATGAGTTTTATACTACTAGATCTACATGTGTACAAGTCCTCACGTGAAAGCTGTTGTTTTGAAGGAATTTGGCAGATAACCAATTTGATGGAAGCATACCCACGACTATATCAAAGAACTACATATTAAAATTAAAGTAAGTTATTTAGTAACTATCATATATTGTTTTTTGTTATTTATATTCTTTGGAAAACTAACTAGCCGGTACTGTTTTATTTATTAGAAAAATTGGATTCCAAGGTGACAATCCCAACTTTTAATTTCATTACCAATAACAATCTCAGTCTAACAGAACACTAACTCCGTTAATAATTACCTTTTAAGTTACTGTGAATGACCATAATATCCTCCATAACAATTGTCATACTACCATACTACCCTTAAATATTAATTAAATTATAAATGAAAATGAAAAATAAATATATTATGGCCCCACCATTTATAGCAACAAATTACCAAAACCAAATGATCGTAAGCTTGCATGCTCCACCTCCGGCCGGCCACATAGGGCTTCTTCCTTCGGACGCCCACATACGCCTGCTCCATCGCCGACCCACCATCGATACCAACAACACCGCTGGCCACCGTCAATTGCAACCTACAACAACAGCATCGCGCACCCTATTATATTCCTTATTCATCAACAATGCAACTCCACCGGCGGCCAGATCGGAAAAACGAGATTGGTGCGATGAGTATTCAATTTCTAGCCAGAAAAGCGAGCCGGGCTTCGTGGCGTTGAAAATGGTGGTCTTGTCGGCCATAAAATCATCTATTTCTTTCAAGGTGGGAGCGGAAATTGGCGAATGGCTACGTGGTTAAACCAGAGTACCGGACTCTTTGATGTAATCTTTTCACAAAATCATAATCGGTTATTGATGTGGATGATGAAACCGGCGATTACAATGGTGGTCAGGTGTGCTAGTCGCCGATGGTAGTATGATGGTGGACGATGACTGTCGTATGGTGGTGGACGGCGATGTATGTATAGTGAAGAAAAGAAGAAGGGGTGGTGGTAATTTCACACTAACAGAGTTAGTAATTTGTTAGTTTGGGCTTGTTATTTATAACAAAATTAAAAGTTGGGATTGCCACTGGTCACATTGTTAGTTGGGATTATTATTGACCAATGGTTAATAGTTGGGATTATTAAAATCCAATTTTCCTATTTATTAAAAAGAAAAAGTTATGTACCATTGTTTTCCGAATTATGAACGGTGTTACTGGGAATCCTTCGTTGTGTACTTCTGGTAAGTCATGTCCGAGTTCTCCAAACTCCTCAAGTGGTAGCAACAATGTCACAAAGAACAAGAAAAGCAGCTCGCTACCAGTAGTACTCGGCACCACAATCCCCCGCCTTCTTACTCGTTTGGATTGTCGCTGGTGTTTTTATCATCTTGCGTAAGAGAAGACAACTAGCTAGCACGAACATGCCGAATGCTACAGGTTAGATCTTATTTGTGATTGATGATGTAGTAACATCATAATAACGTATGTAACTAACCGCATTTAGGTGGTGGAGCAAATGGGAATTCCAACGGGTTACCTAAGGTCGGTGAAGAAGTCGTACACGAGATCAAGGAAAATGTAGCACAACAAACGTTCGGATCACCTTCACCATTACTTGATACTTCTGGTCAAACTAGCGATCTATATGGAGAAACAAGAGTACAAAATCCATGATCTGCTGATTTTAATTCTTATTGTATATTTTCATTTTTTTATGTTTTTGAAATTAACAAGAAACAAGAAAAGGCTTTATTTGGTTCGTTTATGAGTACTTATAACATGAAAGGGTAAATTGGAAGCATTAATACGTTCAAGATTTTGTTGATAGCGTTGCATCATGATTTTAGCTTCATTAATGTTATTTTGTATAGTTGGATTACTTAATATCAAATGAGAAATATAAATAAACATTGATATAACTTAAAACATGTGTGATACACACATTTATTCAAAACTATTCTAATTTGGGGCTCCATGAAAAATCATGGGTGGTGAAACCCTTGAGAAGCACCGCCATGAAGGGGTCAAGG